>NC_048575.1:11617344-11619844 GCF_013265735.2 Oncorhynchus mykiss
TTTTTCGATGTACTTCACTCTAAAAAACCATTTAAATCTCAATATATACAGGAGCTCATTTTTCAGCAGCTGCTCAATTTGGAACTCCGGAACTCTCTCTCTCTCTCTCTCTCCCTCTCGCTCCTCTCTCATTTTCTCTCTCTCTCTCCTCTCCTCTCATTTTCTCTCTCTCTCTGTCTCTCTCTCTCTCTCTCTCTCTCTCTATCTCTCTCTCTCTCTCTCTCTCGCTCCTCTCTCATTTTCTCTCATTCTCTCTCTCTCCCTCTCCCTCTCGCTCCTCTCTCATTTTCTCTCATTTTCTCTCATTCTCTCTCTCTCCCTCTCGCTCCTCTCTCATTTTCTCTCATTCTCTCTCTCTTCTCTCTCTCTCTCTCTCTCTCTCCCTCTCGCTCCTCTCTCATTTTCTCTCATTCTCTCTCTCTCTCTCTCTCTCTCTCTCTTCTCTCATTTTCTCTCTCTCTCTCTCTCTCTCTCTCTCTCTCTCTCTCTCTCCTCTCATTTTTTCTCTCTCTCTGTCTCTCTCTCTCTCTTCTCTCATTTTCTCTCTCTCTCTCTCTCTCCTCTCATTTTCTCTCTCTCTCTGTCTCTCTCTCTCTCTCTCTCTCTCTCTCTCTCTCTCCCTCTCGCTCCTCTCTCATTTTCTCTCATTCTCTCTCTCTCTCTCTCCCTCTCGCTCCTCTCTCATTTTCTCTCATTCTCTCTCTCTCTCTCTCCCTCTCGCTCCTCTCTAATTTTCTCTCATTTTCTCTCATTCTCTCATTCTCTCTCTCTCCCTCTCGCTCCTCTCTCATTTTCTCTCATTCTCTCTCTCTTCTCTCTCTCTCTCTCTCTTCCTCTCGCTCCTCTCTCATTTTCTCTCATTCTCTCTCTCTCTCTCTCTCTCTTCTCTCATTTTTTCTCTCTCTCTCTCTCTCTCTCTTCTCTCATTTTCTCTCTCTCTCTCTCTCTCTCTCTTCTCTCATTTTCTCTCTCTCTCTTCTCTCATTTTCTCTCTCTCTCTCTCTTTCTCTCATTTTCTCTCTCTCTCTCTCTCTCTCTCTCTCCTCTCATTTTATCTCTCTCTCTCTCTCTCTCTCTCTCTCCTCTCATTTTCTCTCTCTCTCTGTCTCTCTCTCTCTCTTCTCTCATTTTCTCTCTCTCTCTCTCTCTCTTCTCTCATTTTCTCTCTCTCTCTCTCTCTCTCACTTTCTTCTCTCTCTCTCTCGCTCCATCCCTCCCTCCTTCATACTTCTAATTGCTTTATTTTCTTCAGTGCATTTCTTCACCGAGGAAGGCAAAACGAAGCAACAAATCAATTGGCTCAGCGATCCTTCGACCTGTGTGACTGTTTTTAATACTGTACTCGAGAGGGTTTTTTTCCGTCTCACCCCAGTATTTGTTATGATAATGCTGTAGAGCGGACCTGAAAAAGAGTTTGCTCAGCAATTTCCCCTTAGATACACATTTTATGGGGAGCCTTATGAAAAGATATATATTGCAGTCCTGTATCACGTATTTATATACGTGTCGACATCCATGAAGGAGAGAACGGCATGCAAGCTAGAAAGTAATGTATCAAATGTATACAATAGCTTAGACTGCATGCCTTCTTCCCCATAAAACGTGTGAATAGCGTAAAAGAGAAATTTGCTGAGCAAGCTCTTTGACAGGTCCACTCCACAGGAGCATTAACATAACATATACTGTGGTGAGAAGGAATTACCACTCATATCATCCATAAAGGGTGATATTAAACATCTGTTCCTTTGTTCAATTTGGCAATTTCTTTTGTCACTCTTTGTTTAGCATGACATTTGTTTATTAATAATGCCGACAGAGAGGGTTGCCGTGCTTCTAGCTCTTAGGAAACGTTGCAGTATTTCGTTTTCTTATGTATTATTTCTTACATTATTATCCCAGAAAATGTTTTGTGTTATTACATAGAGTTGGGAAGAACTATTGGATATCAGAGCAGCGGTAACTCACCAGCATCCTTTGTCCGGATCCTTTGTTCGCACCCCCCAAAGCAATTGAACTGATTCCAAAGTCCGTCCAGCCAGTTGGGTTCTCAGTTCATCGCGCAGACAGGAGGGAAGAAGAAAGGCAGGGGTGTATGTTTCATGATTAACAACTCATGGTGTGATTGTGATAACATACAGGAACTCAAGTTATTTTGTTCACCTCACAATCAAATACCTCACAATCAAATACCTCACAATCAAATACCGACCATGTTATCTCCCAAGAGAATTCTCTTCAGTTATAGTCACAGCCGTGTATATCCCCCCACAAGCTGATACCTCAACATCCCTCAGAGACCTTCACTGGACTTTGTGCAAACTGGAAATTTGAGAAAAAGGCTGCCGAAGTTCTATCAACACATTGACTGTACTTGCGCTGCTAAAACACTCGACCTCTGCTACTCCAACTTCCGGGATGGCTACAAGACCCTCCCCCACCCTCCTTTCGGCAAATCTGATCACAACTCCAATTTGCACCTCCCTTCCTATAGGCAGAAACT